>NC_056732.1:1380283744-1380308744 GCF_019279795.1 Protopterus annectens
GAACATAATAGTTCACATAAATTAATTCAGAAGTAAAATATAGGATTCACGAAGCCTCCGTGTAAGAGTTACAAGACTTACACGGAGGCTGCAGTTAAACGGTGTGACGTCAGCATGTCATGCATATGCATGAAGGCATGCTGAATCACACCTAAGGCTTACACGGTCCGTGGAAGACAGTAGGGGGCGTGTCCGTAGGCCGAGCTCTGCAAACGGACACGCCCCCAGAAGAGTAAAAGTCCCGAAAGTAAACCCCCACGACAGAGTTCATGGAAATGTGAATAAACACAACACAACACATGCCCCCACAGACTATGAACATAAAATATATAAATGAACATGTTATATATTTTTTTTAAATTGTAAAAATGTTTTCCCGTGAGTGCGCTCGTTTGCACGGGTGTGCCCGGAGCTTAGCCACAGTTAGCAGTCAGTGGAAAAGCAGATAAGAACTAAATATGCAAAGTAAGCCAAAAAGCAATAGCGTAGCGGTAGAGACGTCGGCTGAAGAGCAGGCAGTCATGGTTTGAGCCCCCACAACATCAATTTTTATATTTAGTGAAATAAGTACGAAACAAGTCCCTGACATATATATATATATATACACATATAAAATTATATTTTATGTAAAATGTAATGAAATGGGCCATTTATTTTGAAGAAATGTGAGATAACAAAATAATAAAAAATGCCAGATGTGCCTATAGCTGAGCTACAGTTTAACAAGTTGAGTGCATCTGCCCGTAGGTGAGCAGTGGTTTAACAGGTGTAAAATGAGTGCCCGAAGGTGAGCAGTGGTTTAACAGGTGTAAAATGAGTGCCCGTAGGTGAGCAGTGGTTTAACACGCTGAAACTGTGTGCCCCTAGCTGAGCTGAGCATAATATGCGTGCTGACAGCAAAATGACGCAAGAACCAGCGTGATCCGTTTGCGCGGAGCTGCACACCGCGCCAACAAGCTAACCGACGGGCAATGTTGAGCAAGCTGTAACAAAACTGCCTTTACACAGACACACCTCCTAGCCTGTGTAGACAGTTATAAAATATAAAAAGCAGTGGCCAGGTTCAAACCCAGGATACCATGCACCATAGTCAAGGTACTGAACCACTAAGCCATGACAGCTGTACTTAGAAATGCAGTAATAGCAAATATATAGGAATGAATAGAAAGAGGAGTATGACAAAGCAGGTTTTGTGAAGCTGATACAATTCCAAAATGGCCAATCACAGATAAGTGCGGGAAAATATAAGCCGCATAGGCGGGAATACACAGCATAACCGATTGTAGAACCAACTTGCAGCCAGAATGTAAGGTGTAGGTGAGGGTAATTGCTTTCGAGCACAGAGGTGGGGCGTTGAGGAGTCCAAATATATGGTTTGGCTCCTTGTCTACAATCATGAGGCCCAACTCATGCAGGGCCATGTCCTGTGGGGAGCATATAGGGCTGAGGCGTGGGACCGGTTGGCTCATGATCTTACCAGTGCCACAGGGATACCAAGGACTGGTGAGCAGATCCGTCACCACTATGCGGACCTGAAGAGAAGGAAGCAGGACCAACTGAACCGTTGGATCCAGGAGGCCCGGCAAATGCCCAACGCCCCACTACTGTGTAAGTTACATCTAATTATTTATGTAAGAAATTAACCTAGCTGATATTATGGAGATGTGTATTCCAATGTTACTTTATTTATATTACAGCTGCAGGTGTCCATTCTGTGAACCGTAGAGCCTATGGCGATAGGCGGGTGCGGTTGCGCCACCAGGCAGGTCAGTAATCCTCTCCCTGTAACTGTAAATAAATATAAAAGTATGACAGTTAGCAATAGAGTGCAGTGTAGTCACTAAGTAATAAAATGCGCAAGTAGCAGTGTAAGAGGGTTTGCAAGTATTGCTTGATTACAAAAGTGTGATGCAGTCTGTAATCCAAACAGAGAAATGAAAAAGTCTGAAATAAAGTCTGAAATAAAGATGTCCCACCTGTAATATAATAGTACAAAACCTGTAGCAGGCTGAAAAGTACAGCTGCAGAAGCTGAGTAAAACACATGTGTGAAATATATCCCTGTTGAAATACAGAAACATGACAGAAGTGAGACTGTTGGAAAGGATTGTAATAACTACAGGTAAAACATGTCAATAAAGCCTAGAATTAAGTACCATCCTGAATTGTAAAAATAAAACAAGTGAGAGAGTGTGAGAAAGAGTTATGAATCCACCAATAAAGTAGTAATAACTCCTGAATAAAGTATACTGCAGTCAGTACAGAATTAAATGAATGTGACAAGCAGAACCAAACTGCAAAATGTGTAGAAAATGTTCCTGCAGCTGGAATGTGTATCCCAAAATCTGGATATGTTGCTCTCAGTCTGCAATATGCAGATAGTATGGTTGTCTGAAATACCAAACATCCACAATAGTCTATAACTATATAAAGCAAATGTAGCAGGATGATGTAGCCGAACAGAGCCAGATATGAATATGTATGAATAAAAATGAAAATGTATATTGATGTAGCAGTAACATTCCTATCACCAACTTGAAGTAGTTATCACATAGGAAACTGCAGGTAGAACTGCAGTGTGTATATATCTGCAGCTATTAGAAATGTACAGCATATGTATTGGTATTTGAAGGTGTTAATTAAATTTTCTTCACCCTACCCTATAACCACATATAATCCATTCCACGTGAAATTGGTATGTGCAATCACAATTAACACCCCTGGACATTTGTCCTGTTGGGTCATACATATTTGCATGTACGTTGATGCATCTGCCCTGTTCATACATCCAAACCTGATGACCTGTTGCCATCAGTCAACCCTGCATGTTGTTGGACTGTGTATTGCTATTGAAATTATGTATGTGTTATGCTTGCTGTTCAATGGTTTTAATATCTGGGTGTTTGGTTAATGGGAATACTAATGCATGCTGTTACAACTAATTGTGAATGCCCAAACTGTCATGACATAATGCAAAACATAGGATGACAGGGAAGGCGGGTTCCAGCGGACCCACCTCTCCCACCTCAGCTGGCGAGTGCACCTGGCAGTAGTGCCCAATCCGGACCCTCCTCCGGTGGCCTTGTGCCACCTGCAGGTGGAAGCGCTGCAGGGGATGGGGCTCGTCCCCCCTCTGCAAGTGTGGCCAGAGGAGAACAACCACTCACCCTCCGTAGCGTCCTGACTGTGGTGCGTAGGGAGATCCAGGAAGCTGTTCTTGGGCCCCTACGCCAGCTTGAGGCACAGGTGGCACAACTAATGGGCGTGCCTGCTTCCCGGCCTACACAGCCTCCAGCACAGCCCCGTCCTGGGCAGTGAAGGCACAGTGGAAATTGCCCATGGGTGGGGATATCAGTTCCACTGTTGCCATCTATGGGCTCATGTGCTCTAGATATCAAAACATCCGTCCCCGTCAATTGTGTAACCCCCCCACATGTGTCATACACTGCCCCTGTATGCGTCTTGTTTGTCTTGTCTGTTGACCTACCCAACCTACCTCCCCAGCTATACCAACTTCCCTTACCTGACATACCACTTTCACCTGAAAAAAAAAACCCAAAAAGGGCACTCTGTACCCACAAAAAAATTACGCCCCATACATAGCTGCCCATTTCCCACACGTCTGCTGGACATGGAAACTGTCAATTACAATTGGCTGTACAACAAGTGTTATTGTTGTCCTCACACCTCTCTCAGGGGTGGAAGGTTTCAAATGTCACACCAAATTACAAACATATGCACAGCTGTTGCTGATGAAGAAATGGGCAGCTATGGGCCTTACCTACATCCCTCCTGCAAAACCCGAGCTTGTTTCCCTACTGTCTTACCCTCTTTGTGACCCCTTTTTCACCACTTTCCTGTCTCCCCATTTTCATTTCTTTCAAAGAAAATAGCACGGGTGTGTGCAAGATTAAGCACTTTTAAGCGGTTGTAAGCGGGTGTGCATGGAGCTGAACGCCAGTGCACATGCATGAGCTCCACGCAAACCAGCGCTAACCCGGTTACAACTGCTTAAAAGTGCCTTAGTGACTCTGAATGACAAGTCCTGTAGTCTGCTCAAAAGCAAAATAAAATCCCACTGTCAGTCCCGAACCGAGGACCTTAGAAACAGTACTCTGCATGGCTTACCACTAAGCCATGACTGCTATATAAGAACATTATGCTACAATATATCATGCAATAGTAGGAATGAATGTAAAGGGAATATAGGATGTGTAGTACACAAAGCATGTCATGTATATTTACTGTCAAATCTAGTGGATTTCTAGAATAGTAGTGTGTGAACAGAAACAGCCATGCTAGTTGGTAGCTAGTAGGTAATAATGTCACTGTAGCACCTTGCAAGACACACACATACTCACAGCAGGATAATCACTGCCCATACCCCACAACCTCTTACAGGAACACATCCGGACCAAGTAATAAAAAATGTGAAGCAAAGGGCCAAAAACAGGGACACATTCCAAATAATGTTACAACAAACTTAGACAGTTCATAGAGTAACAGGTTCTTCATTTTGTTGGATGTTTGGAAAGGTATGAAGTCTGAAACTTAAATGTTTGTCACTATAGTCTGACTTGAGCCCAGAGTGATTTGCCAGAAAGAGCTGTTCATGAGATATTGACCAAAATATGAGGCAAAAATGTGGACAACCTGCAAATATCTGTACACTTGAGAGGTCTGACACTGCCATATTTGAATAGTTAAGAGCCTAGACATAGCAACAGTGACTGAGTTACAGGGATGCCCCACAGACTCCCTGTGAAATGTACAAACAGTAGGCAGAAAGGTGTTACAACACATGCAATGGTAACTATGAAGTACTGAAAGTATGCACCACTTGCACGGCAGAAATAGTGTAGTAATACATATGCTCATGCTATCCCACAGTCACAACTGCAGAATACCAGACAATTTAATGGGTGTACCCCACTGATATGTACCATTCCATGAGGCAGATAAAAGATGCACCTGAGAGTCTCTGGGGCCTGCTCAGCAGCATACTCAAATACCCTAATAGATGTCAAGGCCCACACCATGGCCAGACCACACTGCATGCAGTAACACCCTAGCAGAAACAGCAAGCATTCCAAGGTGTGAATGTACATGGAAAATAGGAAAGCCACAGCAACACACTACAGTCAAGATACCTAGCAGGCATACAAGTAGTGAATGTAAAGGGCAAATATTGAAGCCATAGCAACAAAGTGCAAGAACCACTGCTATACACCAGTTACACCACATGTCCCACAGGAAAGCACACACACACACACACATTAACAGTAGTAGTAGTCTTAGGTGTCAGTGTACATACACACTTAGTACAGGAAACTGGAGAAATGAATGGAGAAATGTTAATCTACAACACAGCCGGAAATATGAGAGAGATACTAACCTTTACACTCACAGAACAGTGTCCACAGCATACCAGCATGGTCCCTGCCCTTAAAATCTGAAAGGGCTATGCCTATCTCACATACCTTTTTATAGCACTGTCCTGAAATAACAGTGAGAACTGCAATCAGTACACAACTGACTGCATGCAATTAGCAAATGCTGGCTAACAACTGGTGCAGAGGCCATCACATGGACATATGCAGATACCTACAAAAGCATGCTGTACTCCCAGTCCACACATGCAATACTTTCATTGCACCCTGTGGAGGTAGGAGAGAGAGAGAGAGAGAGAGAGAGAGAGAGAAAAAAATAAACATACACAAACAAAACCAGTCAGCAACAACCACTTGAAAGCTGACAACTGGCAAGTGGAGCAGCAGGACACGAAACCAGATGGCAACACAAGCAGCTGTGACAAACACAGGTACTGTAAAGTAATACTATAAAAGTCTACGTACTGTGAACCCTCCATATGTGTCATTGGTCTGTATCCATATGTATATGAAGATGTGCAAAGGGCAGGGGACATACAGCAACTATCAGTGAAGACTGTACATACATATGTATGTGAGGGCATCTATGTGCACATATCAATGTAGGTTGAATGTAGGTTGTAGTGCAATGTACAAAGTAGGTTTCACAGTTATGTATGTTTAGCAGTATGTTAGTGTGTGTATACAGTTTTGTAAACAAACATGTTGATATACCTATCTATCATATGGATACATATGTATGTCAATATATGTATGTATGTATATATATATATATATATATATATATATATATATATATATATATATATATAATATGCATATATGTATACATACATAGAGAGGGATGTAGGAATACATGGACAGATGTAGATAGATAGAATATGTACAAACATATATATGTAATACACACATACAGATATAGATATATGTAGATACATATACATAGACAGACAGATCTGACTGTCTACAGGTATGACTGTATATGACGATCTCACACTCCCCCTGTCCCACCCCCTCTGTCACTCTCACCCCCTCTCTGTCACACACACACCCCTCTCCATATCTATAGCAATATATGTACATCAATATATATATGTGTATATGTATACAGACATATATATATATATATATATATATATATATATATATATATATATATATATATATATATATATATATATATATATATATATATATATATATAGAGAGAGAGAGAGAGAGAGATGTATATATATTCTGAGTGAGGCACATGTGTACAGATGTATTGCAACAGGTGCCTGGTGACAAAGGCATGGAGTGAACACCAGTGTCAAAACTGGAGTACCATACCCCATTTCAAATCACCTACACCAGTAACCACCAGATATGTGATTGGCTGCCCACCACTGCATGTGTCAGGGGTGAACAGGGTCATAAATGTGTACAATAGTCCCCCCAATGATATTCACAGTGGCACACTATTCCTGGAATACCTGCACATGGTATGTGTCAGCAGACATGGTGTGTCAGCTATGGACATGTAGGTTAGTGTACCCCTCCACACCACACAATGGCTGCCACGGTATGTACCTCACATGACAGCTACAGATATGTAGAAGGACACAGTGACATGTACAACACTGTGACAATGCACTCAAACACATTACCAATGCACAGTGACTGACAACACCACAGAGTACACACATACTACCCACATGGAGGTTACCACTCCTGGATTTACATACTTAAGTCACACCCATGACAGATGTCCAACAACCATAGTAACACCTCACACCATCCACAACCTAAATGACTGCTGTGTGTCATCCGTGACACTGCAATAGAGTGCACATGGTGGAGGTACAGGTTCCTACCCACAGATAAGACATACCCTGCAATAAACCACACAGCGTTAAGAAGCAAGACCCCCCATGAGTACATGTCACACAAACCCCTGCTGAATGTTAGTCAGGTAATATGTCATATGTGTCACCCTGTGTAACTGTTTGACAGGAGCAGGTACCATCACATCACATGTGTTACAATGGTCAGGGTAGCAGAACAGTATGCTGCTGTAGTCCCAGGGGCAAAAGCATATTGTATTGTATTGTATTGTAATGTATTGTATTGTGTCGTATTGTATTCGTATGTAGAGGTGCCTCGTTCGTGGAGTGGAACCACTGCTGCTGTGTGCCAGTGTACAGGTACATATCCTGTAGTCAGGCTAGTGTTACATAGCACTTCTATATGTGTGTTTAGCTCCTCTTGGAGTTCATGTAGCATGCAACTGGGGATACCATCAGGTCCCATTCATGTTGTGTATTCTGCTTTCCTGAGGGCGGCTCTCACCTGGACATCTGTGATGACAGGGAGGTTACAGTCAGCTGGGATAAGTATGTCTTATTTTGGGGGAGAGGGAGGGGGGAAACCTGCACTGAACCTGTCTGCCACAATGTTGCCAATATCTGTGGGTTCAGTGAATTATTTGTTGTTGTGTACTAACTATGAGCATATTGGAGGGTTTCTGACCAGGTTGCTAACATAACTGAAGAAGGCCTTGTGGTTATCTGTAGTGTCCCTGTTGATTTCCCTCTCAAAGTTGCCCATGGATGTTTGTATGAGAGAAAATAGCTCCTTACTAGTGCTGATCAGACATGCCTTCCCTTTATGGAATTATGCTCTGTCTTGCAGTAGCTTCCATCTTTTGTTATACAATCTGTCTATGGCTGGGGTCCACCAGACAGGATGCTGTCCCTTTGTGGAGAGTGTCTTGGTCTTATATGGGATTGCATGATCCATGCATTCTCGGAGATGTCCGTAGAAACAATTTGTGAAGGGGTCAGCATTGTGGGTTGTGTCTTCCACTGGCCCAGTGGGCTGAAAGGATACCATGTCAGTGTTACAAAGTGTAAAGTTTGCATTTGAAATGTTATTCACTGTAGTCATTTGTGCTGGTGATGGAGGTGGGATATGTATATCCAGGGCAATTAGTTTGTGGTCAGCTCACAGTAGTTGATGATGTACCCCATACAGTACCTCGATACAAACCCCCAAAGTGAGGAGGTGCTTTGGACCTGAGTTAGTGTTCTGACTGCTGGGGTTTGGTAGTATGTCATATGGAGTGTGCTAGGTACTGTTGCACAGTTGTTGGCTGAGCACTGATACCTAGCCATTTACATGTGTATCCACCAATAGACAGACAGATGCTATATATGTGAGATATGTTGTATCACAACAGTAGAGTAGCATGTGCAGTATGTGTGCCAAATTCTGCTGACATATTTTGCTGATATCATGTTATTTCCTTTTTCAGGACCATGGCTCACCAGCGCAATCCAGCTTACTCTGCAGCTGAGGATGAGGAGATACACCAGAGCCTGGTGCGGGATTATGCAATACTCTTTTCCCGCACCAGCCAGAATCAGCAGGAGAGGGCTGCACTGTGGCAAGACCTGGTCCGTCGGGTAAATGACATAGGCACGCATAATAGGACATATGAGCAGGTACGACATCACTGCAGTGATTTAATCAGAAATGTCCGTCAGCGTACGTCGGATATCCACAGGCAACAGGTTGCCACAGGTGGTGGGGTGGCTACACATCCCCCACTCACCAGACTGGAGGGACTACTCATAAGTGTTGTGGCTCCAGCCCGCCAACAACAACAACAGCAGCAGACCTGCATTATGATGGAGGATGGAGCCACGCAGCAGCAAGACTATGAGCGTGCAGGTAATATGCCATATGTATAGTTGACTGTTGTGTACACTGGTAGTTAATGCATGTGTGAGGTGTGTCCTTGGTTTGTAGCTGTCATCATAGTATTTAATGTGCAAGTGTGATATTCTCAATATCAGCAGCTGACCAGTGAAAGGCGACTGTTGTACTACTTACCTGTATCATACTCAGTAACAATGGCACAGTTGTGCCCACTGACATTAATTTCCTCACTTCTGCAGGTCCCTCTGGTGTAACAGCAATGCAGCCTATGCATGCTGGTGAGTGTGTATTAACAATACCTTTAATAGTCTAGATAGTAATAGTAATATTAGACTCACTGAGTAGTGCTCTGTGTATGCATGCAGGTGTGTCTGTGTCTGTGTGTTGATATCTCGCATATTGAGTAGTGTGCAAGTGTGCAACTGTGTGCAACTGTGTGCAACTGTGTGCATGTGTGCATGTATGCACCTGTGCATGTGTGCATGTGGGCACCTGTGCATGTGTGCATGTGTGCATGTGTGCATGTGTGCATGTGTGCACCTGTGCATGTGTGCATGTGTGCACCTGTGCATGTGTGCATCACTGGTAACATTGTGTAGACATTGTAAACTTTGTTTCCTGTTTCCCTCCCACAGGTTCTGGTGCTGCTCTGGTGCCATGAAGCAGGGAACCTGAATCAGGTGCCATGGGTACTGAAAATGATGACATCTGTGTAATGCACAGGAAGGTATGCCAGGGTCCGTCATTGGTCAGCCAACTGACAGTACACAGCTGTCAACCCCATCAATGCGCACAGTTATCCTGCCAATACACCCTTTGTCACCAATGTCCCTAGGTGATGGACAGGATACAGTGGGCATTGACCAGGGTAATGTGATATCTGTGGCACATGCTTCCCCACAGAGCAGCCATGGGCATGGCCCTGAGATGGTACCACACAGACATATGTCCAGGGGTTCTCGTGGGAGCATCCATGGGCGTACTGCCTCTGTCAGACGTGCCCACAGAGGTCTTACAACCTCAGCTATGTTTCGGGCTGTCATGCAGCCACAGCCACGTATGGAATGGTACACCAGACAGGGTCTGAGGGAGCTGACAGCATGTTACACAGCCATGACTGACAGTATGCGTGACATTGCGGCTGCCATCCGTAATTTCACCGATGTCATAGACAGATGTTGTGGGGACATATTAGACTGTTTCCACAACTACATGTCCATGAGCCAGGGCGATGGTGGACAGTTGAGGCATCGACGTGGGCGTATGCCAGCAACAGCAGCAGCTGGCAGTCGTCGCGGATGACAACAGGGCCGCGGCCGCCCCCATAGTGCCAGCAGCAGCCACAGCAATGCTGGGTCTGTGCTGTCATCAGACCGCCCCAGTAGACCATGTGCAAGTGGCTCTGGACAGGCCCGACAAGGATCTGTGTCCAGTCAATGAGCACCTGCTTCTGATGACAGTACCCAGTCTGGATTGGTACCGGATACGGTCCGTAGCACCCCTGCATGGCAGAGGTACCGTGTCCGTGGCCACAGACACTGATCTGTATGACCTGGCAGGTACAGTCTGTGGCTATCCACAAACACCAGTATATGGCAGCCATGAGGTGGAACTGTTTGCATCCATACAAACATGCGAATTGACAACACCTAGGGCTACCACATACACGCACACACTGCATCAACATAGCCCCACCTTGTACTGCTGTTCCTCACCAACACACATACACATACATGTCAATTGATGGTATCGGTGGCAGAGTCAGGCATACCAAGTTCACACCCTGTGCATATGATGAAACTGTGCCACCTCCTGCAATCTGTAACGTCAGTGCAGGTACAGGTTAACATGTTGCTGATGCACAGGGTGACTACATAGACGTGTAGTAATAGTATCATGTTGTTAACAGTACTGTGTGCTGATATAATTGTGGGTATATCCCAGCATGCCTGATGCAGTAAGGGTATGATTGTCTTGTACTGTTGTCTACACCCATGGTAAGTACCATAGTGTATCATCTGCACATGTTGGCAAACTGGTGGTAAGGATGTCAACAGAAGGCTACATACATAGGTAGGACAGGGGATAAGGTAATGAAAGTATTGATACTCAATGATGGACATGTAAACTGCAAGTGGCATGTTGCCCACACTGGACTCTGCAATGCGGATGTTTGAGGATGTTGATATGTGTGCAGTACTACGACTGGTACAGGACACACAGGAGCACCCTAGCACTGCAAGCTCACATCTCATACCATGCTAGACAGCCCCAACACACAAAACTAACTTTCACAGGAGGGAGAGTCCCCATAAATGTCAGGGATACTGTGGTGGCAGGACAGGTAGCATACATCCTACTAAGTATGGAACCACTGAGTGAAGGCTCAGTGTCTGTTATTTGACATGTGTATTACTGCAGGTATGAGCACCTGGGTTTCCATCCAGTTATTGTACATCCTGACGGCACATGGTCTGTACACTTGTGTGTGCTGAGACTGGACCCTAGCCATTTGACTTGTGTATTTCCATGTACATGTGTATAGTGCCTGCATATTTGCACTGTTACCTACTGGAAGTGGTACAGCTTCTTTGTTGTACAATGGACTACATGCAGCCCTGCTTACTGTAGCTTTGTTTGCATGCATGTTTGCTTGCAGTTACCCTGGAACACTGATACCACCTGGAATGCAGAGTTACAGAGCTTCTGTGGACTCCTAGTGACATCTGCATAGCTTACTATATGTATGTCCATGTCTCACTTGACAGAACGTCACTGTTTGTCCTGTTCACATGTACATTGCCTGTGACACATTGCATATGACTTACCTGGCATTTGTCCACGTGAGCAGTCATATATGCCAGTGCTAACTAATCACAGGCACTACACCCTCACATACTCACCTTCTGTTGAACCACCTGCTTCGCTAGGGACAGCTTGCACCTGTCACCCCTGGGCTTTCGGATATTGGCAAAGGCTCTTGCTACCCCCATAGTGCCTTTTTTAAGCAAGGCTCAAAAGACAAACCCACCCCCATAGGTATCACAAGGGATAAGAAACTAAGAGTAATGCTACTCAACGCCAGAAGTCTAAACCTCAAGATGCACACACTCAAAACTCTCTTTAGCATGGAGAACATCGATATCTATGCAGTAACAGAGACCTGGTTCAGGGCTCCTGAGAGCACACCAGCACTACCAGGTTATACCTCATACCATGCTTTTCGGCCCCAAAACATGGACCGAACCACAAAAGGAGGGTGAGTATCGATATTCATCAAAGATACCCACACCTCCAGGTTGGTGGCAAAGCACGAAGCATCAGAGACTATCCATGTGCAACTAACAGTGGGTAAAACTGCCTTCCAGTTTATAGCCTGCTACAGACCACCCTCCCAAACCCAGGAACCCCACATGGCCTTCCTGAGAACACTGGAAAATATGAAGGTCTCTCCAAACACCATTATATTGGGCGACTTCAACTACACAAACATAGACTGGGAGCATTACTCTAGCTCCAACACCCTAGCCCAAGGGTTCCTAGAATTTATAAACTCAAATGTTATGGAACAACTTGTTACCACTCCCACAAGAGGGGAATACATACTGGACCTGATCATCACCAACATGGGGACTCTATGCTCCAGACCAGAAGTGTTTCCCTCACTGGTAAGATCAGACCATAAACTAATCTCACTGGATATTTACATCCCGACCCCACCCCCTGCACAGAAAACCACAGTAAAAAACTTCTCTAAAGCAAATTTCACACTCCTCAAAACTGAGGTGGAATCCTTCAAAGTCCCCGGGCCTGTGGAAAATACGGCCCAGACCGCAGAATCCTTTATAAATGCATTCTATGAACACCTTCAGGAATGCATGGATCATGCGATCCCAAATAAAACCAGGACCCAATCCTCCAAAGGCAGACGTCCAGTCTGGTGGACCCCAGCCATAAACAAACTATACAATAGAAGGAGGAAGCTACTAAATGATAGAGCAAAATCCCAAAAAGGGAAGGCATCACTGATCAGTATTAGCAAAAAACTACGGGTACTCATAAAATTGTCTAAGGCCAGCTTCGAGAGAAACATTGCACAGGACACTAAGGATAATCACAATGCTTTTTTTAGTTATGTTAGGAACCTGGATGGTAATTCCCAGATATGCTCAGAATTAGTCCAAAATGACAATAAATACACCGAACCCACAGACATTGCCAACATCCTAGCTGACAGGTTCAGCGTAAACTCCCCCCCCCACACCAAAAGGGCAAATATCTATCCCAGCAGAGTGCTGCCCCCCTGACATCTCAGATACTCAGGCAAGAGCCGTCCTCTCCAAAGCAGAAGACACAGCATCAATGGGACCAGACGGTGTCCCGGGCTGTGTCCTACATGAACTCAAAGAAGAGCTAAACCCAAACATAACACTACTGTTCAATCTCAGCCTTACTACAGGATATGTGCCCAAAGAGTGGCGTACAGCAACAGTGGTCCCTCTCCATAAAGGTGGTGCCTCAACGGATCCTGGAAACTATCGCCCCATAAGCCTGACTAGCTTGGTCTGCAAAGCTATGGAAAGGATCATCATGGACCTCATAAATAAAGATATTGGGGACCTACAGACACTGGATCCTACCCAGTTCAGCTTTGTTAAGGGCAGATCCTGCCTCTTAAACCTGGTTGATTTCTTTGAAACAGTCTCCAAAGCCATTGACGAGGGGAAGGTGGTCCACACAGCCTACCTGGACCTCGCAAAAGCCTTCGATACAATACCCTACTCGGGCATTATAGATAAGCTCACCAGCTTAAATATAAACCCCTTTGTCACTAGATGAATTGCAAACTGGCTCAAGGACAGAACTCACATGGTTAGAATTGCTGGAGCCATGTCAGACTCCAAACCAGTTACACGTGGTGTCCCACAAGGCTCAGTCCTGGGACCTCTGTTGTTCGGTATATATTTCTCGGAGGTACAGGCCAACACGGAAGGACTGTGGCTGACCAAGTTCGCAGATGACTGAAAACTGGGCACCATAATCGACTCTCCAGCCGACACAAGCATCCTCCAAAAGGGCCTCATAGAAACAGACAACTGGTGCCAGAGCCATGGCCTCAAGCTAAATGCCAAAAAGTGTATAGTCATCCCCTTTGGCAAAAACAAAGTGCCCACAAATTACCACATAGGTGGTAATCCATTAAGTACAGAAGAAGTAATTAGGGACCTGGGGACGCAAGTTGATATCAATCTCTCATTTGACAACCACGTGGCCAAAGTGGTTAGAAAAACATTTTATATAGCCCACCTAATCATGAAGGGATTCACATCTAGATCACGGGAGGTCATCGTGCCTCTTTACTCATCCCTCATCAGGCTCATAATTGAGTACAATGCCCCTTTTGGGATGTACCTTACTAGACACCTGCAGCAACTGGAAAGACCCCAAAAGTACCTCACCAAGAGGATCAAAGGGCTCAAACAGATGCCATATGCTGCCCAGTTAAAGAAACTCCAGCTCTACTCAGTGGCATACTGCCTGTTCAGAGGCGATCTGTGCCTGATGTATAAAGCCATGTCCAACCCAGAATTAATGGACATGCTGCACCTCAGAAAATCCAAATCCCATCGAGCTATGCACTCAAGAGACTTGAACCTCAGCACTGAAATAAATAGGACATGCTGGAGGGACAGATTCATAACCCAGAGGCTCCCTTCACTCTGGAATAAAATCCCAGTCCAGGTTAGGCAGAGTCCCTCATTGACTCTCTTCAAGAGGAATCTTGATGAGTGGATGGGAGATCATAGGTTTACCCCAGGTATCACTTCTGTGTCACTGTTAGACAGCGGCACAGTATACTAACCTCAAAAAAGGGCATAGCAAAATAAAATTAAAATGGGTGGCGAATGCCAAACACACTCTGGCTAGGCTTATAAATGCCCTAGGGCAGATAGCCTAGTATGAACCTATGAACCCATGAACCTATGTACCTTGTTCCCCATTGGCCCTATGTGCTGTTAATCACCATGGCAATCACAATACTATGGTAGCATGTGCAAAGGTCACTTGTCAGTCACCTCTATGGTACAGTTGTGGAATATGTGGGTCATGTGGCAATGTCACAGCTGCCACATGTACACAGTCAACCCTCTCCCCTACACATGGACGTACAACACATGTATGAGATGCAACCACATAGCCAAACTGGGGACTAAGCACTCTGAACCCAGTACTGGCATAACCTGTCAGGTGGCATGACATACTACAGTGACTACAATACCAGTCTGATGTAGACCTACACTGACAGCAATCCAAACACGTGAACACACTGGGCCATTTGTGGAGCCTCAGAATAGCATCCTGCCTGAGCAGCAGACACCTCTGCAGCTGGCACACAGGCATACGTTAAGCCGGAACACAGCACGTGCAACGCATAGCAGACAAATCCTGTGTGCCAAACAGTCACAGCCTGTATGGCTAGACAACACACCTGCTACAGTTGTGTTAGGTACCTTTATTGTCCGGTACAGTGAGGTCCCGCTCACCAGGCTGGACAAGTTGAAGGTCACAGTGATATGCCCGTGGGGCACTATGATCCACCACATAACACAAGCATACAGGTCAGTCAGAGGCATGGACACATATGACTCAGTCATGCATTATTGTGAACAACAACCCACACACATGGGCATTCTGTGTGACAAAACAACACGTGGCATGTGTGGAATTCAAAGCCATAACTAACTGTGCTATGACAGTAGTGAGACACGCAGTAGCAGAGCATGCTATTTGCATTACTGGAGGATTTGCCCTCTTCCGCTGTACGTGTAGGGTGCTGACATCATCTCTGTGTAGAGATTTGAATATGCAGCAGCTGGTGTGTTGTACTGGTTGGCAAAAGGGTCAGTTCTCTCACACATGTAATTGCACACACCCTAATTCCACCCCCCCACACACACACATTTGCCGGATTCAAACCCCTACCTAACTATGTTGTGACACTCAAGACGGACACATTAGAAGAGCACGCTATTCGCATTACTGGGAGGTTTCACTTCTCCTGCTATACTTATAGGGTGCTGACATCATCAGTGTTTAGAAAGGGGAATGTGCATCCTGTAGTGTGTTCTCCTAGTTGCCAAAAGGGACATTTCCCTCTCACAGACTTGCACACACACTAACCCCCTCACACAAACACACACACTTGCTGGATTCAAATTCCTACCTAACTATGTTATGACACTCAAGATGGATGCATTAGCAGAGCGCTATTTGCATTACTGGGAGGTGTCTCTTCTCCTGCTGTACTTATAGGGTGCTGACATCATCAGTGTTTAGAAAGGGGAATGTGCATCCTGTAGTGTGTTCTCCTAGTTGCCAAAAGGGACATTTCTTCACACAGACTTGCACACACACCAACCCCACTCACCCATACACTGAGCATTTGCAGGATTCAACCCCCTACCTAACTATATTATGACACTTGAGGGGAGACACATTAGCAGAGCGCACTATCCGCATTACTGGGCATCTGTTCTGCACCTGCAGTATTTATAGGGTGCTGACATCATTATTTCTACAGAGGTATGTACATCTAGTACTACCTGTCAGGTGGGGGATAGCATATATATGCATTTGCAGCCACCTACTTCAGGGTCAGATATGCACATCGCACTGGCAGGTTATGTTTTATACCATGGTTCGTGATCACAGGACCTGTAACAGACAACACAACCAGTTCAGACCACCCTCCCACATCCAGGACACACACTTTGCTTCCCTGGGAACAGTGCCAAGGTATGCAGGTGTTCACATACACCATTCCAGTTGTTAATGTCAGGTACAGGTATATTGTGTGTGGGAACTACTCAGGCCTCTACAACATTACCCTACAGCCACTACCATTTGTGAGTCCATGTGCTATGCCACAACCACTCACCATAGCCACAAGGGGGAATACATATTGCACCTGACCATCTGCAACATGGGTACTCACTGTTCCACACCAGAGGTAGACCACCATTGTTGATATCTGACCATACCCACCTTTCCCTGGACATCCATATCCCATCCCCACACCCAGGCAAGGTTGTCACTGCAAACAAAGTGTATTTATCAAAAGCAGACTTTACCCTTGTGAAGACTTGGGTGGAAGACTTCAAAGGACCCATGCTGGGGGAGTATACAGGCCACTCTGCATAATCCTTGACAATTGCATTCTATGAGCATGTGGAAGGTTTGCATTGATCATGCTATCCCAAATATACCCATGACTGCTCCACAACAGGGCACCTGTCAGGTGTACACCAGCCATATATGGGCTGTCCAACAGACAGAGTGAGTTAATACATTGCAGAGCAGTAGCCCACAGAGGGACGACATCTCAGAACAGTACTGGCACAACACTTCAATCCCTCATAATCATCACGACAAAGTGTTGACAGTGAAATTGTCCAGACAATGCAGATAAGGCTCCCCTCAGTCTGTTATTGATGCCCACTTACTGTTAGAGGTCCTCACCAACCCTCTTCCAGCACACACCAACAACATGGATGTGGCTTAACAAATTCAACCCCTGGGATCTCCACTGTGTCCCTGCTTGACAGAGGCACAGCACATTAGCCTCACACGGTGCCTTATGTGACCTACTTTACAGTGGCACAGTAGCCTACTGTACTGGGGAGGCAGACGCCAAGCACACTCTAGCTAAGCTGTCATTCCCTAGGGCAAACAGCCTAGTGTTGGCCTCTACAACCATATGTTTAATTGTCAGATGCACAATATTTGTTGCTGATAGACTGTTTGCAGGTCTTTATTGCCATAGCATTCCCTGTTTCTATGAACAACTTCTGTATCTGTGGAAGATGTTTGAATATGAGAGGGATCCACTATATCACGTATGTCTCTGTAGTCATTTAACTGTGTGCACTGGGCAGATTGCTGTAATGTGGTTGGTTCCTGGCATAACACGTACAAATACCAGATATGTGTGGCCAGCTGCTAAACTGAGATTTGGCCTAAGTGTGTGAGCATGCCCAGTTCAGGCTTTCCATGGCATGTTGTCTGACATATGTCTCATTTATCAAAGTGTGAGCATGCCCAGTGTGAGCTTTCCATATGTTGAACTCTGCAGCCCACCACATTTGTGGATGAGTGTGAACTTCAACAATATCTCACGTTTATAGTTGTGTGTTGTGTGTCATGTTGTGTAGTTACTGTCCAACTGCTTTGTGTCTGAACACAGCAGGGATTATACTGTGCCTGCAGGGTTTGCATGGGATACTTTGCATACAGTTGTCAACATCCTTTCATACTGACCTAACACTGTAGTACCGTATAGTGTACTGGTTCAGTACTTTCACTGTGGTGGACAGTATCCTGGGCTTTAGTCCTATCACTGCTTTACATTTTCATAGTGAGCACAACAGCCTGGTTAGGGGCCAGTTGTGCACATCTGACCATGTTTCATTATGTTCAGATATGAACTACTTAAACCAGGCTTGTCCAACATTGGTAGTGTATTCCACAACATAGGTGTACATTGGCAAACACTAGCTGTGCCCCAGGCCATTTCTAATGCTAGTCGGAGTGTGTTTGTCCTTCACACACATTGTAAGTGGAGTTTGCCATGACATATGTCATGGTTAGTATACTGTGCCTCCGTCTACCCGTGACATAACAGTGATACCCAGGGTAAACCTACCATCTCCCATCCACTCATCAAGATTCCTCTTGAGGAGAGTCTATGAGTTACTCTCTGGCTAACCTGTACTGGGAGTTTACTCAAGAGTGGGGGTGGCTTTTGTGTTATGGATCATTCAGTACAGCTTGTCCTATGTATGTCAGTGCTGGGGTTCAGGTCTCTCATGTGCATAGCTCACTGCCATTCAGATTGTACAAGGTGCAGCATGTTCATTGATTCCAGCTTGGACATGGCTTTATACATCAGGCACAGCTTGCCTCTGGGTGGGCAGTATGGCAGTGTGTGGAGCTGCAGTTTGTTTAATCAGGCAACACATGGCATCTGTTCAAGATCTTTGATGTTCCTGGTGAGGTACTTTTGGGGACTTTACAGTTGATGGAGGTGTCTGCTGAGGTACATCCCACAGGGGCTATTGTAGTCAATTGTAACGCTAATGAAGGATGACTGCAGAGCCACATTGACCTCCCCTTATCTAGATCTGACAACCTTCATGATTAGGTGGGTATATGGTATGTTTCTATAACCACTACAGCCACATGCTTGTCCAATGCAGGATATCTATCAACTTGTGTCCCCAGGTCTCTCATTACATGTTAAGTACTTAATGGGTTAACACCTATGTGGTAATTGGTGGGCACTTACTGTATATTCACAGGGGTTGAATGTACACTTTTCTGCAATTAGCTTCCTAACATGGCTATGGCACCAGTTGTCTGTTTCTATGTGTCCCTTTTGATGGCTGCAGCATGTCTGACCATGTCAGTTCTGTCCTTGGTCTGGTTTGCAACCCCTCTACTGACATAGGGGTTTATATTTAAGCTGGTGAGCTTATCTATAATGAACACGTGGGGTATTGTATGGAAGCCTTTGCAAGGTCCAGCTATGCTGTGTGGACCACATTGCCCTCATCAATGACCTCAATGGCTGTTTCAAATGAGTCAAACATGTTTAAGGGGCAGGATCTGCACTTAAGAAAGCCACACTGGGTAGGGTCCGGTGTCAGTAGGTCCCCAATATCTTTATGTCTGCGGTACATGCTGATCCTTTCCATAGCTGTGCAGACCAAGCTTGTCAGGATTCTGGGGTGGTAGTTTGCAGTATCCATTCAGGCAACACCTTTGTTGAGAAGGACCACTGTTGTTGTACACTGCTCTTTGGGTACATATCCTGTGGTAAGGCTGACATTGAGCAGTAGTGTGATTTGGCATTCCATTATTCTTGGAGTCCATGTTGGACTCAGCCCGGGACACCATCTCATACCATTGCTGCTGTGTGTTTTGCTTTGTCGATGCTGGCTGTTACCTCAGCATCTGCAATGTCAGGGGGCCAGCAGTCTGCTGGGATAGATATGTTGCATTCTGGGGGGGGGGGGTTTGAACTGCATCTGTCAGGTTGGATGTTGGCAATATGTGTGTGTGTTTGGTATGTTGTTTGTAATATTTGAGTGATTCAGAGCATATCTGTGAATTCCCAACAAGGTTCCTACCATCAGTTAAGAAAGCCTTGTGATTATCCTTAGTGTACTGTACAATTTGTATCTTCATAGGTTCATAGGTTCATACTAGTCTATCCACCCTAGGGCATTTATATGTCTAGCCAGAGTGTGTGTGGCTTTCGCCACCCCTTGCTATATGAATATTATGGCCATTTCTGATTTACTTTACTGTGCCTCTGTCTGGACGTGACACAGTGAAGACCCCAGTGTACATCTACGATCATCCATCCACTTGGCAAGATTCCTGTTGAAGAGTGTCAATGAGGGGCTCTGCCTAACATGGAGTGGGATTCTGTTCCAGGGTGTAGGGAGCCTCAGGGTTATGTATCTGTCCCTCCAGCACATCCTATTTCATTATGTGTTGAGGTTGACATCTCTCACTCTCACAGCTCCAATGGCTTTGGGTTTTCTGGGGTGGAGCATGTCCATTACTCCTGTGTTGGACATGGCCTTGTACAACAGGAATACAACGCCTCTGTGTAGGCAGTATGTGACTGCATTCAGCTGGGGTGTCTACAGCCAGGCAGCATATGACATATATTTGAGACCCTTTATCCTCTTGGTGAGGTACCTTTGAGGTCTTTCTAACTGCTGCAGGTGTCAGGTAAGGTACATCCCAAATGAGGCATTGTACTAGATTATGGGTCTGATAAGAGAACAGTATAGGGGCACAATGACCTCTGTTGACATAGATGTGAATCCTTTCATGATACGGTGTCCAATATAGACAGTCTTCCTAGCCACGTTGGCAATGTGAGTGTCACATAACAGGTTACTGTCCACATGTGTCCCTAGGTCCCTGATTACTCCTTCCATACATAATGGTTTACAACCTATGTGGTAATTTGTGAGTACCTTGTTTGGTATTTGGTGGGACATTCATACTGTCCAGTGTCTTCAGGACAGCTGGGTGGGGTTCCTGTGTGTGAGAGTGTGGTCTGTAGCATGCTACAGGCTGTACAGCAGTTTTGCCTACGGTTAGTTGCACATGGGTGGTCTCCGATGCTTCGTGCATTGTCAGTTACCTGGACGTATGGGTGTCTGTGCTGAATATGGATACTCCCCCTCCTTTCATGTTTTGGTCCAGGTTTTGGGGCCATAACGCATGATATGAGGTATAACCTGGTAGTGCTGGTGTGCTGTCAGGAGGCTTGCTGCAGGTATCTGTCACTGCACGGACATCAATGTTCTCCATACTGGGGAGGGCCACGGGAGCATGCATATTGAGGTTTACACATCTGGCATTGGTCAGCATTACCCTTCTGTTTCTTTCCACTTATGTTTTCTAGGGTGGTGGGTTAGTCTTTTCAGCCTTGCCTACGAACGGCTCTATGGAGGTGGCAAAAGCCTTATCCAATATCCAGACGCCCAGGGTAACAGGTGCAAGCCATCCCTGAACAGCAGTGGCTTGTCAAGCATGACATCCCAAGCAGACAGACATTGGATCCCTTGGAATGACACCAGTACTTGTGCCACTTGTTAAAGCTGATCATTCTGTGTTTGTACTGTGGCATCATTCTTGGTGAGGGTAGGATGCTGCAAACGGTCAGTGTCATACCGGCCTGGACTACATAATCGGAGAGCTCATCTATGTCTCTTTTCATGTAGTCCGAGGAGGTACATCTCAGGTCATTCACGCCAGCATGGACAATGACTGCATCATATTTCTACTTGCTTTGGGGTGACCTGCATACTTGTGTTATGTGGCGTGTAGCAGTCTACAGGCAGCTTACTGTACCCTTTCCCTTGTTCAGTCTGGTGAGCGGGACAGCAGTGTGTCTGTCTATGGAGTCACCTATTACAACTGTATCAGGCATGTTGTTTCTCCTTCTGGCCTGTGACTGTTTGGCACACCAGCTTTGTGTACTATGTGTTGCATGTGCTATGTTTGGAGGTTGTGGTTGCTTGGGTGTCTGCTTTGGAGGCCTCTGTTGGTGTGGTGTGTTTGTAATTAGGGCCTCTGTGAATGTTTTTCTGTGTTTGTCTTTGGTTTGCAGTTGTGATAGGTCTATGTGGGACTGGGTTTGTGGTGTGTGTGGTTACCTTCTCCTCCTGACTAGTTTTGACAGTACTGAGTTGAGGGAGCTCAGCCTCCGGTTTGGATAAATGGTTGCATCTCTCACATATATTTGTATTTCTTGGGGGGAGTTCAGGGTTGTCTGTGTACTTGGGGCAGGTGTAACATTGCCTCAAGATTCACAGATTCAACTTGTTGTAGCTGGCCTTAGTGAATTGTATGTGTGGACATATTTTATTGCCATACTACTGATCAGTGATTACTTCCCTTTTAATGTTTGCTGTATCATGTAGTAGCTTCCTCATTCTCTTGCATGGTTTGGTAATGGCTGGGGTCCTCCATGCCAGATGCCTGCATGTATGGCATTGTGTCTTGGTTTTATTTGGGATTGCATAATCCAAGCATTCCTGGCAGTGTTCATGGAATGCCTGTATAACAGGTTCTGAGGTGTGGCCCATATTTTGCACCTGCACAGGGCCTTTAATGGATTCCACATCAGTTTGGAGGAGTGCAACTTTTGCTTTACACATGTTTTCCCTGTGGTTTTCTGGCCAGGGACTGTGGTCAGGATGTGTATATCCAGTGTGATTACTCTATGGTCTGGTCTTACCAATGAGGGATACACTTCTCATCTTGCCATCCAGTACCCATGTTGCTGATTATCACATCCAGTATGCTTACCCCTCTTGTGGGAGTGGTACATTGTTCCTGGGCATTTTGGTTTATGGATTCTAGGAACTTTTGTCCTACAGTGTTGGAGCTAGTATAATTCTCCCAGTCTATGTCTGGGTATTTTCAGTCACACAATATAATGTGGTTTGGAGGCTTGATATATTCATGTATTCCAACATAGGCCAGGTGCAGTTCCTGGTGTTAGGATGGTAGTCTGCAGCAGGCTATAAACTGGGAGGCAGTTTTAGCCACTGTTACTTGACCATGGCTAGTCCATGCTGCTTCTTGTTGTGGTACCAACATGGGGGTGTGGTTATCCTTGACAATTATTGCTAGTCACCCTCCTTTTGTAGCTTGTTCCATGTTTTGAGGCTGTACAGCACAGTATGAGGTGTAACCTGGTAGTGTTACGGTGCTGTTGTGAGCCTTGACCCAGTTTTTTATTACAGGACAATATCATCATTCTCCATACTGGGGGAGTTTAGACTGCATGCATCTTGCTGTTTAGACTTCTGGCATTGGGTAGCATTACATCTAGGTTCTTATCCCTTGTGATACCTATGGAGGTGGGTTTGTGCTTTGAGCCTTACCGATTCAGGGCATGCTGTGGGTAACAGCAGCCTTTGCCAGTATCCATAAGGCCTGGACTGATAGGTGCACTCCACCCCTGGCAGGTGGAGCATCATGTCATGCTCAGCATGTCATCCCAGGCTGGCACACATTGGATCCCCTTTGACTAACTGCAATACTTCAGCCAATTATTGCACTTGATCATCTCATCGTCATATTGTGGCATCATGCTTGGTGAGGGTAGGATGTTAGTCAGGGTCATCAAGTGTGCATATACTACATGGTGTTACATTGCTTAACACATGGCACTCATGCCTCAGGTGGTGCTGCAGGGCTGCCTCTGTCGGATGCACATACTACACTCCCTGTACATGTTTGAGAGCAGGTTATGTCATTTTAGGCATCCCTGTTATTATATGAGTGAGTCAGAGAGGGGTATAATTCCCAGGGTTCCTACTGAGCCAGTGTATGTGCTATGCATTGCTTCTTTGCCAAGGCCAGGGCATACTGGGCATGCCTCCTTCTGCCTACTGAGGCAGGCTGAGGTTGTTCCTCCTCCGAGTCACGCTCTGCCTGTGATGGCCTTGGCAATGGTGGAGGGCTGTTTGGCCCGGCCCTATGCTGGTCCTGCTGCAGCTGTTTTCGCAAGATCATATTATGTAGCATAGCACATACCATGACAATTTGGGTACATGTAGTTGGTGAGTAATGCAAGGCTCCACCAGATGTGTCCAGACACTGGAACCGTGACTTGAGCAGCCCAAACACACGCTCTATTACATTACGTGTTTGTGTGTGTGCCTCATTATGGCGTTCCTGTTCAGGTGTGTGTGCATTTCTGATGGGTGTCATCAGCCACGGCTCCAGTGCATAACCTGCATCCCGCACTAGGTGTCCATGTGGGATGTCCCCATTGGCAAATGTCTGGTACAGCTGCATCAAATGCCAGATATGGGAATCATGGTAGCTCCCAGGGCAGCCAGCACACACATTCATTATTATGCCCTGGGCATCACACACGACCTGGCAGTTGATGGAGGGGAAGCCCTTGCAGTTAATGTAGGCCCTACCCTGCTCACCGCTGGTGCTTTGATGCGTATGTGCGTGCAGTCTATTGCACCCACTACCTCAGGGTATTCCGCTATTTGCTGGAAGAGACGCATATTGCTGGCCAGTACCTCACAGGCATTGGGGAAATATACATGATCACCGACATGTGCTGACATGGCATCCAGGACCTGGTGCAGTACCCTGGAGGCTGATGCCTGTGATATCCCCATCATATCACCAGTCGGTCTCTGGAAGGTACCTGTTGCTAGTATTCTTATGGCAACACATACCTTGGTTTCCACTGGGATGGGTTCCCCTCTGTTGGTTCTGTGTGTGAGGCGTGGCCTGCACAGCTCGACAATTTGCTGCAGGAGGTCTCTGTCCACTCTATAGCGCTCTACTATC